>NC_051154.1:197158911-197192342 GCF_013339745.2 Dermacentor silvarum | reverse complement strand
CCGCTCGCTCCGGCTAGCTAAGCTGCCGCGCACGCTTGTTGGCTTCGGGCATGCTCGGGGTATTGGTGGCTCGAGCCAGACTTGTGAAGGATGTTTGGGAGTCTTTCGGCGTCGTGTCGAATCGCAGTTTCTTCTTCGACACCGCGTGAGTCATGAAAATTTGCGGCTTGGATATCGCAAGCTATGCAGCGTTGAAGGGGTCTACTGGTTTTTCAATGCATATATCCGCCGTGTCTGTCCACAAGTTTCGCGTAAAATAATTACCGCAAATTCAACACGCGAAGTTATGTATGATGCTCCGCGAAACATTTAACATGCCATTAGCACTTACAGCTATGCGAGACATTGCATTTTACATGGAAGAAACATCTTGGTATTTGGTGTAAACATTATAAATCCGTGTTAGAAGGACACTGCCCAGTGAAGGATCCATCATGATTCTTATTACTCTGGTGAGTTGTCCTAGTCAAATGTGGCCACTTTATTAAAGCGTAAAATGAAGAGTTAGGCGTGCATATGTATGAAAGGTTTGCAACTACTTTCACCATTGTCTGAAACAGGCACCCAGACAGAAACGCTATGCTCAAGAAAGTCACACCACGGCGCGTCATGTATAGTATGTATATACTTCAAGAATACCATAACAGCAATCATCTGCAAGAAGAAGTTTGTGGTTAAGATCGAGAGCGAATCAATTGCAAGCGATGAAATGTTTTATAGTGGCCCTCACTAGCCTTCATTGACAATATGGCACACCACTCCAGCAATGGAAGCAACCGACTGTCGTTATGGCGAGACACGCAATGTTCTCGAAACCCATCGGTTCACTACAACATTGAATTGAAGCCATAAAGTAGTTCTTTACAATGCCAATTGCAATGCCTAAAGTATACTCGAAGCACTACAGCGCAGCTTATGCTTCCTTGAAAAGGAAATTCAAACACCTTCTGCCTCACCATGTCTCGATCCTGCGTGTTTAATATATACAAACTGAGAACTATTCGCTTCATCAGTTTCATAAAATATTGCCTTGCATGCCAGCCTCATAAAGAAGACACCACAAGCCTCACATGGCTCACATGAATTCACTGATTTTTGTCCTCCACCGGATAATAATATCTTCAATGTGTTCCATACTAATAATGAATGAAGCTTGGGCTTCTTGCTGGATGCAGCCATATGGTCCAAAAGGCATATTTCACTCAACAATTTGGGCCGAGCTGCCTGTGTCAGTTCGCCAAACAGATTCGTCATGTCCGTTCCTCAAGCAACAAGCACCAGTAAATTGCTTAAGTGAGATGAACGTGTAGCACGGAAAAGGGAATACATATTGTTACGTTCCTTTCCGTGTGGTGCAAAGCGCTGTAAGCCTCAATCAGCTTTACTTCAAATCCCCACCACTTAAAGATAAGAGGTGAAGAACGGCCTAATTTGTGAAGCAGTTGAAGAAGCATGTAGTGCTGGCAGAGTCTAAAATGCAGTGTTTGTTAGGTGCTCGTATTACTGCCGAGCGTTTCTGTGAAGAAATAAAAAATTTCGATATAATACTATCAACTACTCGTCGTGAGAAACATGTTCTAGCGGGCTAAAATCAATGTAAATGTTGTAGAAGTCATATACTCGTATATAGCCAGCGTTTGTGACATGCTTCTTGCACCATGGCAGGTATGGTATCTGAACTGGATTCTTATGTGCTATGTATTTGCTTTTATGCTTTTATTATTCACGTGAGTCAGTACGCGATGCAAACAGGGCACTTTTTATCTGTAGGATGTGTGCTAAGGTCGCGACTAGACCGTCTAGAGCAGGAGAAGGATAAGCTAACTAAGCGGCTTGGGAAGCTAGAAAAGGAACTCAAGAGTGAGCAGAATCACAGGAAGGTGGTATAGAAGATAAGCTAGCCAACGTAGAAATGAAGCACAGGGCCACCATTCCGCAAAGCAATGGCGAACGCTTCGATACGAGCACCACGAACGTGGCTGGCTGCGAGGCGAGAGCCAGCTAAGGAAGCCGAACCAACACTCCGGAAAGCAGTGGCGATCACGTCAGCGATGGTCACGAAGGGGCTACCACTGAGGTGCCGGCCGCGGAAGAAGAGAACAAAGCAAATGTGATGATAAGACAGGAGGGGAGGGCATCGTGGCCTCAGGTGAAGCTTTCGGCGGCGAGGAGGAGTAAAAGCGTCGAGTTGTCGTTGTTGGGGATTCAAACATGCGTAAAGTAGAACCAGTGGTAATAGAGAGGGTAAGTGCAGACGAGGGAGTCTGGATTAGCGCGCTTCCGGGGAAACCGATTAGGTAAGTAATAGCGAAAGCCAAGGAACACATGTCGGACACAGTGGAGGAGAGACACCTAGAGGTGATAATGGGCGGAGTGATTGACGTACTACAAGGACGGGGGACAGGGATCGCGAAGCAAATAGCCAAAGGGGTAACCAACCCGCGGAATGTTTCAATGAAGTGCAAATCACAGTGTGCACGAAGTCAGAGGTTTAAGCAAGGGTTATGCAATTAAAAAGGGCAGTGCTTGGCGAAAACAGGGAAATTTGGACGTTAGCTAAGACAATGAACTTTACGGTCATTGACGTCAACCGAGAAGTGCACCGAGCATGCCGCGAAGGCGCTTTTGTGCGTGGCGGGATACATTTTAGCGAAAGTGTAGCAACACCGGTAGGACGTTGATTCACGGCACGGGCAGTAGGTTTTTTAGGCAGGCCCCAGGCAATCAGGAAGGAAGATTAAGTATTGAATGTAGTGACACACCAGCATGGATATGAATTAGACCACCAAGAGTTAAGAAATGACGCACAAAGGGTAAGTATAGAGGCGGTAAAACTTGTTACAGAAACATGCAGGGTGTTCGAAAGCAGGAAAAATACCAGGAAATGAAAACGCAGCTGAATAACGAAGCTATTAGCGTGTACGCTTTGACCGAAACACGTCTATGGGATTTAGAGCAGCCGCCTGTTATTGGCAATTTTGTATGGGAGGGGTGCAATAGAATCACTGGGTCAAGGAAAGGCGGAGGCGTAGGCATGCTGATTAGGCGAGGTATGAAGTGCCAAAGTAAGGGTAAAGGAGACATGTAAGGAGCATTTATGGATTAGTGGCACATGGGAAGGCAAAAAGACGTGGCTTGGAGTAGCTTACCTATTGACAGGTAGTCATACCAGAGATAAAAGTGAAGAATTGATTGATTGCATTAGAAGCGATATTAATGAGTTCAGTAAATCGGGCCAGGTGCTATTAATAGGAGATATGAATGCGCACATGGAAGATTTAGGCGGTTATACTGATTACAGTGGTTCTCTAGTGCAGGATCTGTGTGATGAAATGAACCTCATAGTAGTCAACAGGGAGAATAAGTGTCATGGACAGGTAACGTGGCAATGCGGAAACAGGCAGTCATTTATCGACTACGCCTAGTCTCAGAAACTATCTACGAACGACGAGACCAAATGATGATAGACGAACATATAAAGATAGCCTGGGTAGCGATCATAAACCTTTAACCGTAAAATTTGGGAGATATACTATAGCAAAACACGAACCAAAAGCATCAGAATTTCTAAAAATAAATGAGAAGCAAATAACAGAAATCGCAAAGAACATAGAGATGAAAATGGAGGCGTTTACTACAACAGTCTAGGAATATAAGGAACTGGTAAACGTTATGCAGCAGAAGAGAAGACACACGCGGCAGAAAAAAAAATGTTAGATTGGAAAGAGGAAACCACGTAAAAGGAGGACCAAGGAAATAAAGCAAGGTATAGAAGAGCGTATATAAGCAGGCCAAGCAGGCGTCGAGGGGGGCGAGTCAGCTCGTGCAAGAAATAAAATTAGCGTAGCTTGTATTGGAGGCGCAATGCTAAAGAGACAGCGGTGCTGATGGGCACCTAGCTAGTCCTGGCTTTTGGGCTAGGCTAAGCGCTACCAAGTCATCCCCAGCATTTTCAGAAATTTATTGATTTTTGATCAATTATCTATTAGCTATTGATTGGCTATCGATGACTGACTAAGCTTAAGTAGTCCAATTGGATTGGCTTGGGGCAAACTTTATTTGTACCTGCAGTCTTAACCATGCTTATCTTAGCCAGGTTCAGCTTGGCTAGTTCACATGGGTATGTGCCATTGCGCTTGGACCCTTTCTGCACTACCGCCAGGACCGACCCACATTTTCTGTTCGCGGTTGACGCATTACGCCCGGCTTAAACAGCTCCGCTGATAAAAAAATTAAATGCACAAGTGAATGCTGGCTGCATACCATTCGCAAATAAGACAAAGGTAACCCCAAAAAATTCTGGAACCTTGTAGGAGCACTCGGAGCTCCAACTAAAAAATTCACCGATGATACTCCCTAATACGAATTTTGAGCGCAGCTGTTTAGGTGTTTTGAATTCGCGATATATTGTGGCAAAGAATTTGATTCTGAACGACAGGGTCCTCTCGGCGGTGGCGCTGAACCTCTGCTCGGGCAGCTCGTTCAGCAGCTGTGGCAGACGAAGCACTTCCACCGTTTGCGTCGCTCATTGTTCCGAAAGAACTGGCTGACACTATTTTGTATTATGATTATATTGTCACGTGGTAGTGACAGTGAAGAACGACACAGTGCCGAAACTGTGAGTTACAAATTTAACTCTTTATTGGGCCAAACTTGTGCTCGGCACAACTAGTAACACTCAAGCGCAACGATAACGGCGAGCAGAGTCGGCGATCATCGAAAATCTTATCTGCGGGTGAAGCGCTTCGGCTTTTTTAAATGACTCGTCAAAGGCTCCAGTGTAATCGCTGGTGCCCGCGTGGCTTCCAGAAAGCACTACACAATTGGCGTCGCTCATACAATCAGAGTACAAAAAGCTTTGGTGACAACATCCAAGGGATAGAACTATCGATAACATTCGAGAAACTTCTGATACACGCAGACGCGTCGTGCGTCGAGGGATAACGTTCAGCATTTGTTATTTCGTTCCCCGGTGAAAAGCAGTGACCGAAGAAAGATAAAGTGAACAGACGACGCGCGGTACTCTGGCGCCATCTCGTAGCGATTCTCGCGGAACACGTCTTGCGTGGCACTACGCTTTTCTTCTCACGCTTTCGCCATACCCTCCTCCTCCGCTCGAAAAAAACACATTTATGTAGCACGTATTGAGCAACAGAGAGCTGTATCGGGAGTTTTCCATGTTGCTCTACAACTTTCGCATTGACTCTTTGACAATTAGGACAGTACTTCTCGAGTTAGATAATTAATTACAATTAGCTAATTAAATCAGAGTAACGAAAAAATTACTGGCGGCTACTACACTGTACCGAAAACAATACGCGCTAGGTTTGCTTCGCGTAACGCCGTTCGTCTTTTTGAAAATCGTGCTGCGTGATAGCTAGGACACCCTGTATATCTCCCTCAGCAGCTCCACGAAATTGTCATCTATGCATTCGTGCTTCAGAATATCCCGTAACAATTCTCCGTCTACAATGTCATAGGCTCCTTTAATATCTAGAAATGCTATCGATAAATGTCTATTCTGAGCTGCTGAAATCTCTATGTACTTAGTACAAACATATTATCCTTTAAGCGTCTGCCTGGCCTGAACCCATTCTGTAGTTCTCTAAATACATCGTTTTTCTCCACCCACTTCGACAGTTCTAATTTGATGGCTTGTATTGTCTTTCTATATATCACCGACGTTACTGTATAACTGGCCTGTCCGAGCTCGTCTTATCCCTATCTCCTTTGCCTTTGTAGATGAGGTACATCTTGCTTTCGCGCCATCCAACCGGAATTTCCTTCATTCTAATCGCTTGCTCTATGGCATTAGTCAGCAGTGCCTTGCTCTTCGGACCGAGGTTTGTGATTAGCTGTATTGGGATTTCATCGGGTCCTGTTGCCGTGTTATTAGGGACATTTTCTTACGCTTTTTTCCGGTAAAAGCTTTCTACGCTAAATTTTGATCTCTCAGGCTTCTGTGTTGTTGCTGGATCTGTTTAAATCTGAACTACGCTTTCTTTCGTGCCGAAATTATCTCTAATAACGTCTGTGATGTACCGCAGCGCATCGTCTCCTTCGCAGATGTTACCGTATTCATTCCTTATAGCCGTTCGCGAATTTTTAGTTGGAGCTACGAGGGCTCTTATATGGTTCCAGAATCTTTTTGGGGCACCTTTAATTATCTCTTTTGCGAATGTTATGCACCTAACGTTAACTTGTGCATTTAATTTTATCTTGCACGAGCTCATCCGCCACCCTTTTCTTTGCGCGGTATTTGTTCCATCTAAGATCTGCCAGAGCTCTAAGCTCTTTCATCTAAGCTCTGCCATAAACAAGCTCTGCCCCAGAGCGCCGTCCTCCGGCGGAGAGATCTAGCTCGCTCTGAATCCACGTTTGGAACACTCGCGCTCCAACCAGAGCAAGCAGGGGCCAGGCTAGAACACCGGTATTGCTCGCGCTGAAGTTGCACTTTTCTGTTTTTGGGAACGACAAAGGTTTCTGCCGCACTCTCGCGGCATATGTTTGCGCGCAGAACTTCAGTTAGCTTGGTGCGTAAAAACTCAAACGCAAACTCTGAGAACGTTTGCGCTATGCCTCGCTTACCTTCTCATCTAAGCGGCGGCCTCCGCTGTAAGGTTCACTAGTTTGGACTTGGTTCGGCGAACGGAACAGATCGTCTAACGCGCGTACTTGCAAGCTGCTTTGCGAGCCGCAATTTCCTCAAGAAGGAAAAGTATGTAAATAGTACCGCGATATCTTTTTCTTTTTCCCGAGCAGCTTAATTGCCTTTCCATCCGTTTCTACGGAAGAACAAGAATTCGCTCGCGTGCTGTTTCGTATCGTCTGCGCTCTCTTTTTGTTTGTCCAGTCAACGACTGCTGGAGGGACTACGTCACGCGGACTTCCGGGTCGGAGCGTCCGATTGTGGTGGAGTGGTCTGAACTGCTCTGCAGGGTGATCTCGGATCGAAATCAGCTCTGGATCTGCCGTTGGAACAGACTTGCTCCAAAAAGAGCAGTACCATTTGATCCGGGAGCGCTACATATCTGCCATTGGTATTCACATTTAGTTTTGGAGAACTGTGCACTAAAACACAACACATGGTATGTACCATGTGCAGGTCTCTTTATTTACAGATTATGATGATATGGTTGCGGCTCCTTACGTGAGTGCGCATAATATCGGTCTGTGGACGGTAAAGGAAAACGCGCACCTAAGGGCTTTCATGTTGACAATTCCATTGATGAATACGTGATCGATACGTTTAACGAATCTCGACGTAGGTATCGCGTCGTCTAATACCGTCGAGCAGTTGCGAAATGAATTTTCTCTTGCTATACTGCCGAAAGACCAGTGCTAACAATTTCCGCCAGTTTAAATTGCGTGTTGCGTCAGAAATGCGTCATAAATCACGTGAGCAAACTAGTTAGTGAAAATGTAGTGCACAGCCTTTGGTCAAACGACGCAGTCGAGCGGGCTAATTACATGTTCACCAGAGTTAAAGGTGCTGAGAAGGTGCAGGATGTTTGGTCCGAAGTAGACACTTTTATGCCGATGTTTCTGTGAAGACTGCCGAAATTTTGAATGTTCACCAGTCTCAGATAACTAAACTCTAGTTCTTGAGCTGAATTACTCAAAGAGGCGGACAATATTTGTATGATAAATTTAAATGCATAATTGGCTAATTGCTAAAATTCAATAATTAGGTTTTTATATAATTAATTCACGGCACATAGTGCAATTTACAAATTGTAGCTGGTGAGACTGCAGGGCATATCATAATTTTCGAGATATGCACCATTTACCTGCGATAAAAACGCGCAGTCGTTGTACTTACTTTTCTAACAAAACGCCGTTTTATGCATCGAAGCACAAAAGTAACTGGACCGCCAATGTATTTCTTCGCAAAGTTCGAAAATCATTAGCTCGAAACTGGTGTCATCCTGAGAATTGGTTGTATGTGAACCCACCTTGCGGCAGTAACTTCTAAATGGCAATATATGCCGTAAGGCACATAGTTAAAAAAATTGTGGCAGAACCCATCTCACGACGACTGTCAACGGTAGTGCCCGTTAGCATCATACAGCGGCACAACGCACGGCCACCATCGAAACGAATTATGTATGAGGCGTGTGCTGCAGCGGGATTCGTCTTGCGCGCTTCCCTAAGAATACTCGGCGCCATCTAGAGGCGCTGCCGAGAAGTCTGCGCGTGGCCTCTGAGATGCGGGACGCACCGGCGCCTGCGACGGCGGCTGATAATTGTTCCCTCGCTTGCCGCACGCTCACTGGCACATATACAGCGAGAGGTTCATTGAACAACGGCAGAAAGCCAGTACATTTGTGAAAGTGAAAGTGAAAGTTTATTTTCTTTTCAACGAAAAGAGGGCGCCAAGACAAAAGGCAAGAGCCTGACAAGGTCCTGGTCACCCGTAGAACTTCTGGCATGCATTGTGCACACTTCACAACGAATTCACAAGGAATTTCGCAAGCCTTGTAAAAGAAGCCTGACGCAGTAAGTTAACACGCACGAAATTTGTACAAGAAAAGAATAACTAAATCACATACACAACTTATCTTATGAGCGGTATAAAGAGACGTAATAATTTTTTACAAACATAAAAAAACGTCAGTCATAAAACACAGTAACAATATCACAAAGCTGGCAACACGTGCGTAAGAGAAAAACATCTCAAATGTATAGTAAAATAAATACAATGTCGATTGACTAAATAAATACTCAATCCGCTTGTTCCGATAGGCGTTTTTTAACGGTACATTTAAAACGTTTTTGTGGAAGGTAATATTCAGTTTCATGGGGAAATTGATTTATTACCGTGGGAATTAGGTAGCTTAGTGTTTGCTTGCCGCAATTGGTGCGTGTGATTGGAACAAGTTTACGTTTCGTGCGGAAAGCATATCGGCTGCTGGAATTATCTGGACCAGAAAATAACAATTGATGACGATGGATGCACTTAAGTAGACATAAATTATATACTTCTTTTACTTTAAGGATGCCATGTTTCTGAAATAGCGGTGACGTAGGTAAATCTGAAGGTCTGCCATGAAACCCCTCAATAGCACGCACAGCGTGTTTCTGAATTGAAATTTGTTTAAGGTAATTGATGGACGTCGTAGTTCCCAAAACAAGAATACAGTATAATAACCTTGAGTACAGGAGTGCGTAATAGATGGATATCTTTAACCAGGGGGGCAACAAATGAGATATCTTATACAAACAACCGACTGTTTTACTTAGATCAGACATTAATTTGGTGGTGTGAAAGTTCCAAGAAAGATTCTCATTGAACAAAACATCAAGAAATTTCTGGTTTGAAACTCGCTTTAATTCGGTGTGGTCGTAGACAACTTTAAGAGTGATACTTTCTTTTGTATTAATAGGATAGAAAATAATGTAGTTTGTCTTTAAAAAATTAAGGCTTAGCCTATTGGACAATAACCAGTTATGTAGCTTTCTTAAATATGCATTTGCCGTAGCCTCCATTTGGGACAAGGAGTGGGATGAAAAAAATATATTCGTATCGTCAGCGTACATGACCAGATTAGGTGATTCGGATATGTTAGCGATATCATTTATGTGTACTAAAAACAATAACGGTCGTAATATTGATCCTTGAAGAACACCATGCTGAATTGTCAATTTCTCTGAGGGTAAGCCATTGACCTGAACAAACTGCAATCGGTTATTTAAATAACTCTTTAGCAAGTCAGATGCAATACCACGTATGCCATAACTGTTAAGCTTCCGTAGCAGAGTGTTGTGGTTATACGCAATCGAATCCCTTTCGGAAAGGCCAAGAGTGTACTGTTTCATTACGATGTTCTTAATAATATTGTCTTTTACTGTTAGGTATCCTGCTCAGTTGATTCGTTTTTCAGGAGTCCATACTGCGAGGAAGTAATAACATTGTACTTATGGAAAAAATTTTCGAGACGAGTATTAACGACATCTTCAAAGACTTTTGACAAAACGCGTAGAACAGAAATGGGTCTATAAATGGATATGTCATTCTTTCCCCCACTTTTATAAACTGGACAAACACGTGCTATCTTCAGCTGATCTGGGTACACTCCGCTTTCTAATATATGAAATTGTATATGAATTGTACTGTACATATTTGTACAGTACATTCGGGTTGCTGTGCACTCGGGTTGCTGTGATGTGGGTTCGATTCCGCTCAGCATCGGAAAAATTCAAGGAAACCTTCTCGTCCCTGAAGAGCGGCACATTCCGAGTGGCATATACTTAGTCACCCAAGGTGCCGTCAAGATGTTTTTTTGAAGAACGGCGCACACCTACTGGCACATACCTAGTGGCGCAAGTTGGTATCAAAGAAGTTCATTTTAGAACAGCACATACCCAATATTTTAAGTCGGCGTCAAAGAGTTTCTTCTAAGAACAGTACCTACCCCGTCCCGCGTCTTCAGTGACCCATGTCGGTGTGAAAGAGGTTCGTTGAAGAGCACCACGTATGTACACATTGACATCTACTCAGTGATCCAAGTTGATCCGATGGTTGTTTTCGAACCTTGTTACATGACCACAGCAGCCCGATCCGCGGGCCGTTCGGCCACAGACTACCCGTGACCCTGGTAGGCGGGAAAGCGCTTAGATAAGAACATGCATACAAGAATATATACAAAGATAGATACATAGCCGCCGAAAAATGCGTGAATTACCCTAAGAATGCTAACGCATATTGAAGCTTAATTAGTGCATTTTAGTAATTTGTCAACTATGCATTTCAATTTCTCGTGCAAAAAAAATGGAGGACACTTAAGCTTCGCCTTTAAGAGTGGAACGCGATAGCGTTATCGGGACCCATTTGCATCGCATTTTCTTTATGAGTAGGCTTCACTGACACTTACACCGATCCCCTTAAAGTCGGCTTCACTTCTAACACAAATGCATTGCTGGGAAGGCATTTTTACAGGGGCAATATAAGCCGTCTTCTATCAAAATATGAAGACTCTAGGAGTTTTTTTTTTCCATTATTTTATTTATTGTTTGCTGATACCCCGAGGCGCGTGCGCGTCCAAAATTTGGAGGATGCTTTAGCATTTAAAGATCCTTGGAGCGCTATAAAGTAAAGCTATTCCAAACTTTTGCATTCCAATTCTGCAATCAGCCCACTACGATTGGTCAAAACATTTTCGGGCCACTCCCAACTTCGCCCTGTCTGTCACGCGACGTCACGAAAACCGCGATAGCTCCCCGTCTGAATAACGTGTACACACTGATTATGCATGACTACACCGCACAAAAGAAAAATAATTATTCCTGATTTGACTCCTGTTCATCATTAGTCTTCTGCTATTGGTCCAATGTTTTCAGGCTGCGCCCACTTCGCCTGTCTGTCCCGCGACCTCACCAAACCGCGAAAACTCACCACGTCAAAGTGGCGTGTACGCGAAAAAAAATGCATTAATATGGGGAACAAAACTGAAATTTTTTTCTGAATAGCCAGAGAATGCCAGTTCCGAAAGGAATAGAAGATGGCTGCCCGCCGATCGCTCAGGCCCTGGCTACTCGCACCTGCCGGTGAGCATGTATTTATTTGTGCATGATAGACCTTTTTACGTGGCAGTAAAACGTTATCGAGCCCTTTCGGTACGTATACATCGCTCGGCCAACTTTTCCTTGGTCAGGATACGTTTTAGCGGCATTCTTATCCTTCCGTTGCACGCCGCCGCGATTTTCGACCAGCTACCGCAAGCTAAGTAAGGCGAAGCGGACCAATCGGAGAAGCCGGCACCACCCTCTTCATGCGGTTATCTATTTTCACTGTACTGGCTCGGCCCCATCGAAACCTTCTCCACTAGAGCGTGCTCGTCGACTTTTGTCAGCCAATTAGATAACAAACACCTCTCAGTGCATTCAATGTTATTCGTTTTGAAAACGAACAAAGGTGACCTCCTATAAACGAGGAGAGTGTTTGATTGGATTGTTCAGACAACGCAGCGGGTCACCACCCGATGCTTGCGTCGGTGGTTACGTAAGTTTGACGTTAGGAGATTGGAATAAAAAGAGTTTGGAATAGCTTTACGTGATAGCGTCCCTGAATTCTTGTCAGGCTTCCAGGCAACTGCAACTTTATTTTATTGCGATAGCAATTATATTGACACTCCAAGCGGATTTCTGCTGTCGTCGTCGCCATGAGCTTCCGTATAAAGTCCAAGGGTGATAAAATCGTCGCCGCGCGCCGTATGCTGTATGTGCAAGTGAAATCACGCACTAGGGACGCGCGCTTTCACGGAGAGCGAACGAACGGCGGAGAGCAAACGCGACGAAAGGCCGTGGGGGGATTGGAGGGAGGAAGGGGAGGCGACGTCTAGCTGCGGCACCAAATGCGTATCTTGCGACCGGGCGCAAGAGGAACTGGCGACTCAATCTCCCACGTGAAAGGAGGAAAGCGTGAAGGCAGCGCAGGAGGGAGGGGGTGCGGCTTCTACTCTGCCAGCAACTGCGTACTTTGCGCGCCTCCGGGCTGTCGCGCACACCGTATCATGAAAGCGATCTCCACACGGCTCTTACCTTTGTATGCGCTGTGCGTACGCCGCTCAGTTTCCGTTGAAGCGATAGACCGGACGAACCTTCGTTCGCAGCTGCCGCCGCGCTTGCTCACGCCAGCGTTTCGACAGTGGTTGTTTGCGGTCATCAAGTGTAATCTATTCATGTCTGCTTGTGCGCGCTGACACCAGGCTTGGTAATTCAGTTAGTAAGCAAATGTGTCCAAGTTTATGCAGCCGATAAAACTACTATCCTTACTCCGTATAACTCTCTACTAATTTGCTATCGCTATTGATGCTTCGCCTTTCGGGCGAAACTGCGACTTCTTTTTCTCCACCTTCGCCTCTGCGCGGCGCTACCATTTTACGCTGCCGAGGAGGCGAGCGCCATCTGGACGGGGTTTTCGCAAGTAACCTACGCAAGCGCGCCGCTGTTGTTATGGTAGAAATTGTGGAAAAGGGGCTTTTATTTGAGTTTCCTCGTAACAGAATTATGTTTTCTCGTACATTCAAATTACAATCTGACGCTATCATGTCTGTAGGTTGTAGTTAAGTCGTACTTTACGATTTTTCTGGCAGATTTTAGCTTGAGAATTTCAATTTTTATTCACTAACGCCTTGCGCCACGCGGAGGGCCTGTGTGGTCGGGGTGGTTCGGGATGAAGTTCTCCACCACGGACGCCGATGCTTACGCCGGTGCCGGATTTTCTGCGACAGAATATCCACCACAGCCCTTAACGCCACCGTGTTAATAATGCCCGCCCCTGAATAATCCAGCTTAAGGACATGAACTGTGCTACCTGCCTTAGGTGATCTTCAAAAGAAAAAAAAAAGCTGTCATCACAGAAACACCCAGCATATCTTGTAGTATGATTTCCATGAGTTGTGGGAGCGCAGCGTTTTGATGCCATTCGGCATGTGCCGTCGATAGCGGTGAGAAACGGACACTAAAATAGGGGGAAGAGGCTAATACCATAGGGGCACTTAAAGGGCCTCTCACCAGATTAGGCCATTTTAAACAGTCAAGCGTGCCGCATACTTCTTGCGCTGAGGATTCTGTTTGCAAAGTATTACAGCGCTGCGTCCCTCCCCCCTCGAGAAAACGGCGGAAATTTGAAACCAAACACCGCGCGTCCTCCCTCTTGAGAAAGCGCCGCCCCAGCCAGGTAGCACGCATAAACGCCCTGACGTAAAACGCAGCCCTAGCAACGTCATTCACCACGGCTGGTTACTTCGGTAACTTCGTCCAATGCGGAACGCGCAACACCGCCACCGGCAATGCGCCACTCATAAAAAAATTAAAAAAAAAAACATTTGGCAGAACCAATATCACGATGACTCAACATTAACGCTTTAAGCATTACCGCTTGGTGCGGCAATTCGGCTCACCTGTCGTGCTTCTTTCTGGACGCACTGCTCCATCTAGTGCCGCTGCCAAAAAATCCGCGTGTGGCCTCCGAGAAGACAAGCATGGCACGCCGTTGTGTGTGAACGCTGAGAATAGTTCCCTCACTCACCGCACACCCAGTGGCAGATACTCAGTGACCCAAGTTGGCATCAAATAGATTTATTGAAGACCATAACAGACCGATTGGCACATACCGAGTGCTCCAGGTCGGCGTGAAAGAGGTCCGTCGAAGAGCGGCACATATGTACACACTGCTACATACTCAGCGAGTTAAGTTGGTCAGACGGTTGGTTAATTTCGAACCCTGTTCTCTCTCCACAGCAGCCCGATGCGCTAAGCATTCGACCATGGACGACACAGTGACACACAGGTTGGCGGGCAAACGCTTAGATACAGACATCATCATGACCAGCCAATTTTATGTCCACTGCAGGACGAAGGCCTCTCCCAGGGATTTCCAATTATCCCTGTCTTGCGCTAGCTGATTGTAACTTGAGCCTGCAAATTTCCTGATTTCGCCACCCCGCCTAATTTGCTGCCGTTCTCGACTGCGCTTTCCTTCCCTTGACAACCATTCTGCAACTCCGACTATCTGGCCCAACGGTCTGGTCCACCATTCTGGTCCACCGGTTATCTGCCCTACACATTACATGGCCTGCCCAGTTTCATTTTTTTTCTCTTAATGTTCGTTAGAATATCGGCTATCGCCGTTTTCTCTCAGAACCACACCGCTCTCTTATTGTTGCTTAACGTTACGCCTAGCAAATTCGTTCCGTCGCTGTTTGCGCGGTCCTTGTATACAAACACACATACATACAAACAGATATTTGGCCCCCGGAAAGTCAGTGAAGTATCCTAAAAAGGCTAACGCATTAAAAAAAAGGAAGAAAAGAAGGCGGGGATCGTCCCGTGAACCCGAAGAGACCTCTCGACTTCTGTGTTGGAGAAGGCGGGAAGGAAGATCGCTTGAGGACGCAACTGAGGCAGAAGGGCGTAGTCTATGTTGGCATTTGCGCTCGCCTAATGAGCCAACTTGAAAAACTATTTCTATGAAACGATCCCCAGACAACGTTTTAGAACTTCCAATGTATAACAAAAATTTGAAACGGGCCATGGCGAAGGGCCTTTTAAAAGTCCTTTAAGCTAAGGGACATTACCGGAGAAGGGTTCGCACGAGGGGACACACGACATAGGAGTATCTCCTTTTTGGTGAGGGTCCCTTGCGGAAGGGTAGATTTCCGAACTACTTTATGGACTTAATGGCGCAGCCCCATTCGCAGCCCATCAACAACTAGACAGTTGTCGAAACACTTAATAGTCTTGGTGATAATTTTGCCATCCAGTTTCGTTGGCGCAGCGTCCTCGCTCTGAGCCATATAGCATGGACCCATTCATTTAGGCCCCGGCTGTGGGACCTCGCAAGAAGCCTCGCGTCCAGTAGTCAGACGAAGCAACATGGATGCTTATCAGGTTATAGGACGATAATATGAACGCACGGCTAACACTGATAATAGCGAATATGCGAATTATAATGCTGCGACAAGTATTTTATGCTTTATCTTTTCTTCTTTCCTGTTTTGCATTGACTGGATGCACAATTCTTTAGCCTTTTATCAGTCTCTAGAAAGGTATTCACATTATTAAAGTAATAATGCGCTTGAAGGCATATATTCGTTGCAGTAAAGATATTTACGTAGGTCTTGTTGTTTCATTGCGTAATTTCGTAGAAAACAGATCCGTTAACCGGACACCTGTGGTGGAGGTGTATGCCGCTTTACATGTAAGGACAAGTTCATCCTATATGTGTTCTCCCCAGCTGCGGAAGCACCGACGTGGAAGGTGACTGTCATCCTCCTCTCCCGCCTAGGGAGTCCTCTCCAGTAGCAGCCGCCACTGGGGAAGAGGGCGACGTGAGAAGAGGAGGGTGGTCCTTCGTGAGCGCTCCGCCACAATACCTAAACGTTCATCCCCCAAAGCTGTTGCGCGAAAGAATGTGCATCGCAAATGGTTATTGTTGAATTTCCCGCGTTCATCCTACAAGAAAGAAGAGAACGAGCATCGGGCCAGAGAGCGCGGGAGCGCGTTCGAAGGGGCTAGCCTGACATCTTGGAAGTTCTGGGCTGAGGTGGACGCTAATAAACGCCTCTCTGAGTCTCGAGTTTTTGTCGGCTGTTCCGTGTGCCACGTACTCTAATATTTGGTGCCGAAACCCGGGAGGCGACAGCCGGGAGCTACCGTCAAGGGACTTCGCTGGTGGCTACCGACTGGAACCACTGCCACGAACGACGGAGGTATACGGATCAGCTGACCGCCATGGATAAGCTCAAGTTGAAGCGAGCCACAAGAAGGGCCCAAAACACCAGGATCATTCAAGAGGCAAGTGCGGTGCTAGAAAACAATGCCGCGACATTGCGACAGATCGACTGTATTTACGAGCGGCTCAAGAACAATAACGATGAATTGAAGAAGATTAATGATGAATTAGAAAGCCACATAAGTGAAGAGGCATTCGAGGCGGATTACGCAACCGTAATTGAGTATGAGGAGAACGCGACCCGCATCTTAGCCGAGCTCCAGAGCAAACGCCGCCAGCAGTCTGAAACCACTTCATTGTCATCGCCAGTCGATGTTCGCGACATGCCGGTGGCCACGGGGCATTCTGAAAGGCCAGGAGTCAAGTTGCCAAAGCTGGTAATTAATGCTTTCGATGGTGATATGTGCAAGTGGAACGCGTTCTGGGAGCAATTCGACCAGATCATCAACCAGAACGGAACTCCTACAGCTACCGACAAATTCAACTACCTGAGGTTATTTTTGAAAGGAGACGCGGCGACAACTATAGCGGGGCTGCCTACCACCGAAGCGTATGACGTTGACGCCTTGGACATGCTAAAAAGACGTTTCGGGGACAAGAAGCGATTGGAGCAGGAGTATTTCTCAAGGCTTCGAAGGCTCACTCCTGTGCGTTCTTCTAATGAAGTAACAAAACTTCGCAAGTTGTACGGCCAGGTGCTCATTAACACGCGGGGACTGGAGGCGCTTGGCGTGAGCAAGTCGTCTTTCTCGTCGATGCTATGCGACGTTCTTCTCAGGGCACTGCCACATGACATTGTCGTAGCGTATCACAGATCTTGCGCTACACAAGCTGCAAGTTCCGCCAATGTCAACGTTCAGCAAGCCACGGAGCTAGAGCGTCTGCTGCAGTTCGTCTCTATTGAACTGGAAAGCCTAGAAAAGAGTGACTTTGGGGAGCAAAAACTATAGGACGAGGCGACTCATCCTAGAGACAATAAGAACCGCCGGTTTGACAGTGCGATCCCAACGTCATCAGTGCTTCATAACCAAGCTTCAAAAACACCTCCGGATACGGGCTGCATTTTCTGCAAGTCAACGCAGCATTTGACGGAGTCTTGCCGTACAGACCTATCGCTGTCAGAGAAGAAGAAACTTCTCGCCGC
The DNA here is from genome assembly GCF_013339745.2 of Dermacentor silvarum. NCBI lineage: Eukaryota > Metazoa > Arthropoda > Arachnida > Ixodida > Ixodidae > Dermacentor > Dermacentor silvarum. The sequence continues at coordinate 197,174,961 of NC_051154.1, read as the reverse complement.
CGACATGCGGTGCTTTTGATGCACCATTACAGGCCACCGTGCAAGGGATTGCAGACGGAGAATTGCGTGCTCCAGCTGCAGAGGTCGTCATGCGTCTAGTATTTGCGACCCAGATAAACAAAACCTAAAGGCCCATGAAGACGTGAAAGGCAGCAGTACGACTGTGTGCGCAGCTACAACTAAGAGCAACGGAAGAAGTGACACTTTGACGTGCGTGCTCCTACAGACTTTCCGAGCATGGGCAGTGACAGATTATTCATGCCGTTACATCAGAGGCGTGTTCGACGGAGGAAGTGAACGTACGTTCGTAACAGAAGCTCTTTCAAGGCGGTTAAAGTTGAGGTGTCTTGGCTTTGATACCATAGCAATAAACACTTTCGCCAGTGTGAGCAGTTGCACACCGAAAAGATTTCGCATCGTCGAGCTTCACCTCCGAAGTCAGCATTCCGACGTTGAAGTTGCATTGAGAGCCATCGAGATACCCCACATTTGCCAAGACAGATCAGCCAACACGATGACTTCTTCGTTCGTCACATCATTCAAAGGAACCGGCCACGATATCGCCGATGAACTGATCCACCCGTCCATTGAAAGAGAAAACGGAGTAAGTGTACTAATTGGCTCAGACCAGCTGTGGGCGGTGATGACAGGTGAACTCTCCAGACCGGGAAACGAGGAAACACTCATCGCTATGAACTCAAAGCTGGGATGGATCTTTCAAGGGAGCACCGAGCACATGTCGTCAAAGCCAGTCAACTCACGAGTCATGAATCTGCAAGCAAGCCAACTGTCCGCAGAAGATAAGCAGTTGTTGAGTCGGCTGGATTTGCTCCAGAGGGAAGTCGACAAGCTGACAGCCACAGTGGAGAACCTGCTCAAGCAGCGTGATCACTTGCTTGTGGAGAGGGACAGCCAGGCTCGCCAGCTTGCCCTGCTCACTGAAAAACTCAAGGAAAAGGATAAAGATACACAGATTGCCCACTTCACATGCCGAGCTACAGAATCACTCATTGACAAACTGCAAGTCAACCTAAATAGCAAGGAGAGTGATGTCGTGAGGCTCACATGCCGAGTGAGAGAGTTGGAAGCAGAAGCTGCATCAGCAGCCGAGTCCCATTCCCACCTTCTGCAAGAAAACCAGAGGCTTCATGAGAACTTTACGCTTCTGGCGAAAGAGCACAAGAACATGGCATCTGACTTGGAGAATGCTGTACAACAGAAGAGAGACTTTGAACTTCAAATCCAGGAGTATGTGATTAAAGTGACCAAAATAGAAGAGCTCCTGCGTACAAGGGATCGAGAGAAGGAAGATATTTTGGACCAGTACCGATCCCTTATCTCGGCCAACGCTGATCTGCTGACTCTGGCCGAGCAGAGCCAGAAAGAACAAGACAGCAGTGATGCCACACTCAATAGCCTGCGTCAGCAGCTTGCACGAAACATGAGTGTGACGACAGAGCAGGAGCAGAAGCTGGCTTCACTGGGAGCAACTATGGCAGCCTTGCAAGAGTCCCTGCAGCACAGCGCTGCCGAGAGAAGTCGGCTGAAGGAGGAACTTCAGAAGAGCACAGACATGCGCGCAAGGCTCGTCGAGCAAGTGGAATCGCTTCAGGACCAGCTCGCCAAAGAACAAACTATCAACAATCAGATTTCTGGGCACTTGAGGCGCCTAGAGGAGGATCTTTCTCCGGCACGTACCGAAGTAGCTACGGCACGCTCCGACGCAACCAGTCTGGAGCACTTGCTTGCCACATCTCGGGAGCAGCGCTGCCAGACAGACATTGCCCTCGAAAGGCTCTCTACCGAGATGGGAAACATGAAGCAGGAGGTGCAAGCAGGAGCCACGAGCAGGCAGCCCAAAATGAGGAGAACAGTTTTCTCAGAAGCAAGCTGTCAGAGTATGAGCATGCAGTGGAGCAACTAAAGCAACAAGTCATCAGGGAGCAATATGCAAGGATGATTGAAGTCTACGCAGGAGAAGATGGACACGTTCGCTCTTGCAAGATACAGCGACAAGACGGCCTCATGACAAGGGCCATCCAAAGACTGTTTCCGCTTGAACAACAGGCATGACTGCACTTCGCGGCCGGGAATGTGTTGAATTTCCCGCGTTCATCCTACAAGAAAGAAGAGAACGAGCATCGGACCAGGGAGCCCGGGAGCGCGTTCGAAGGGACTAGCCTGCCATCTTGGACGTTTCAGGGTTGAGGTGGACGCTAATAACGCCTCTCTGAGTCTCGAGTTTTTGTCGGCTGTTCCGTGTGCCACGTACTCTAACAGTGGCTTTGATGATGAAAGCATTGAGATTGCTTGGGAGGTAGTACAGGAAACGCAGGAGCGTGAGCGTCAAGCACGTGAGAAGGAACGTGAGCGCCAAGAGCGTGAGCGCCAAGAACGAGAGCGCGAGAGTGAACGTGAGCGAGAACGGCAAGAGTACAAAAAAGTAATGGCAGCCTTGAACAATGAGATTCAAGCGTTGATCGAACAAAGACAACACCAGCCAAACAAATATGTAGGTAATGCGCAGCTAAAGTATGAGGAACTCGCTAGCATATTTTCGTCAAAAGCCGAAAGATGAGTAACTCATGTGAGATTAGCGGCACGTTCATAAGTGAACAGAAAGTGTTATATGCTAACGATGCCTTAGTGGCAACAGAGGCCGTTGAAGGCCGTAGTGAGAGCGACGAGGTGCCGTTCCAACAGAGCACTGTAGAGACAGCTAGGCCAGCTGTGAATGAATTGGCACAGTCACCGCATGTGTGCGTCGCAGGTAGTGGTAACAAGGTCGTTAACCAAATAGTGAATGCTGCTGACCCGACAGACATGAACACCAATGTCGAGTCAGGGCTGAGTGCCAGAGCGCAGTGCAGGCTGGACGATGTAGTTGAGGGTAGACCTCAAGAGTGCGAGCTGAGTAGCTCAAGGTCAGACAACTGCATTGTTCAGGGATCAGTTAAGCTGTCCGCCAGTCCAGATAGCCAAATGAGCGAGAATCGTTCAGACTGTGCGAGTGAGACAGCGATCGAGACCGCAGTGCTGTGTGCCGATACACAGAATGAGCTGGACAAAGTAGTAGTGCGCAGTTCGCAGAAGAGCGAGTTGCGTAGCTCGAGTAAAGCCTGCTGCATTGTACCAGAATCGGTCGAGCTGTCCGCCAGTCAAGGCAAAGGGAGAGATGATTTAATTGATAATCACTATGACGGTGCTCGTGAGACGGTGATCCGGACCGATGATATAAGTAACAACGGTCAGCACGCACGAGGCGCGGGCACATGGCTCAGAAAGGAGAAATAGGAAAAAGCGCCGTAGAAAGCAGCGATGTAAAGATAAGATTGCGGTGAAGAATGTAGCGGAGCCGAAAACGGCGAAAACCGCAGAAAGGCATGGCGCAAAGAAAGGAAAGGCGCGATCGCCGTGGGCGACGTGTTCCATTCAAGCGCGTCCGAGCCACCGTACAAAAAGAATATCAGCAAAGCATGTTCTCCACGGACAAAGGGAAAGGGGCCATTATCGGACCCGTCGTTTCGCCGATCTTTCCGCGGTGCAGCATGCAGTCCGAGGGAACGCAAAAGGGCAGGACGAGACGAGGTGGCAGGGAGACGCGACGCGGTCAGCCATTGTCATTGGGACAGCGTGTCGCCAGGACACAAATTGACAGGGGACCGTGACGTCTCGAAAGAGTGATGGGCTGTCAGGGCCTTTTGTTTTCCCTGGTTAGCTAGAATAGCTTTCAGCGCGCGACCACCTCGTGTACGGCTTAAAAGACGAGTCGTCAAAACAGTCGGAACAGTAGACAAAAAGAACAGTTCCGTAGAGGCAAACATTCTGTTTTGCTTGAGCTTTTTGAGCAATGAGTTTTCGCGATTTGAGATTCTAGCTTCTTTCAAGATGTAAGTTGTGAGCTTCGTTTATTTCTTAGTTTGAAAAGCTGCCGTAGTTTGAAAGATGCGCTTTGAGTTAAGCGTTCGCGAAATAATCATCAATTAGTATTTAGGGTTTTTTTTTGTGGTGTGAGCGACCTGAAGCGTCCTAGGTCATTTGTTAAAAGCCTTTGGTAACGCGCGTGTGTGTTAGTTAACCCTTTTGTTAGTAATGTTTTCCAAGTTACCATTAGGTTAAGCGCGTTAGTTTTCCGTAATTACATAATTTGCACGGAGAAGCGTTGGGACGATACCACTTAGCACGTGTCCTGTGTGGACAGAAGGAACTAGAACTTTTGTGACTGGGTCGCTCGTGTGTGTTGAAGGGCGGCAGTGTTCTGAGTTTTATATTAAGCGTGCATACAATTAGTTAATAGCAGACGTGGTTTCTTGTAAAGGTTCTTGTGAGTGCGTAAATTACGCAACTTTAATTTTGTTGTTCACTTAAGATATTGTCCTGTGGGGACAAAAGGGAAGAAAACCTGAAAAAGTGATAGAAAACGTCTGCTTGAGACGAAAGAAGGCATTAAGAATAGTGCCAGCAAAATTCGAGCGATTTAATTATGCATCCTTAGGTTGGCGAGGCTGTTCATTGTCATCAGTACGTGCGAAAAAGTCGCCATCGTGACAGTTTATGAACAGGCTGTTCGTGAAGTGAGGCCGCCTAAGATGTTTTGAAGCATTGGATATTTATGGAAGTTTTGTTTGGTTATACGTGTAACCTTCCTTCCTTTGAATAACGAGGCATGTAATTGCCTTGTGAGCTGCAGTAATCCTCGTTGCTTCAAAACTTCGCTTGGTTATGATTAAATGGTTGTTTCCATTGATTGTTCCGTTTCCTCCCGATTCTTTTGCGACGACAATAGCATTCTGGGCTTGTCAGGATTCGAGGGGATATGGGAAGCTGTTTTGAAAGGTGGTTGGAATTGCTGTATCAAAATTGGGGGAAAAAAACACCGGGTTGATTTTGATAAACTAACAGCCTGGCGGGTCAAAGTTGACGAGCCTGCGCTTATACGTGGTGCAGCGCTGTGTTGTTTCGTCTGTTTGACGTACGTTCTCCAGGGCCCGGGATCCAGAAATTCGTCACACGAGGCCTCGTTGCCAGTGTACTAGAGGCTTCATCAGCGTTCTTCATTGCCAGCGAAATGAGTTCACCGGTCATTCCGAACTTCCGGGGCGAGGAGGAGCTGTTAGATACGGACCCCTTTCCCGGAATCAATCAAGTTTCCCCACCACCTCAAAAGGCAGTGGCGTTCCAATTATGGTGCGCCGAGGCGCATCAACCATGCTACCAGACCCGTCAGACAGGTTGACGACACCCCACCTCAAGTTTAGCACGTCAAGCTATTGCCTCTCATCCTGCTTGACTCTTCCAGAAAGTGCAGCGGGAGAGGGGCACGGTTCCCGGTAGGAGGCCTTGGTCGAGAGCAAAGCGGTTTTGCAGCTCTGGAGGATTGTTCCGAGAACATTCCGTCTTCTTCTGCCGAGCGCTTCCAGGCGAGGAGGCAACGCCGGAGGCAAATCAACCATCGGACAATGGCGCCCTCGGAGTGTGTCCACTGGCCGAATATGACGACACTCGAACGGGCCAATAACAGGGGAGAAAATGACGACACCTCAACGGGCTCGAACTTTGGGTGAAAAGGACGGGACCCCGAGGGATGTCAACGGACTTCGAGGAATTCCGAGAGACCGAAGGCGTTAAAAGAGCGACAAATCGAGGAGCGAGGGATTCCTCTTCTTGCCACGGGCCGCAGCGTCCGATATGCTGCCGGCCGTCGATCACTGTATGGCTGCTTATTACTTTGTATATTTTCACTGTATATAATGTAAATAAACCCTCCAGTTACTCCCAAGTCCAGCCTCAACATCCCCCAACTCCCGCAACCAACGCCTGCCAGATCAAATACCGCCCATTTCACTATACATTGTCTCACTCATGCCTGAACATAGGATTATTATGACCTTAGTCAGTGGTTTCTATGTTGGTGTGCAATGCGGTAGCGCGATAAGTTATCACCGCGAGTGAGCTTGTACACACAACGTGCGTCCATTTTGCCGCAAGCAAGGTGAACCGATATAACATCTGCTTATCGTTCAAGCACTCACCACGTTCACACTCCCATTCACAAGCACTCACTCATGTTCACACTCTCTTGCACTAACACTCACGTTACACTTACCATTATACACCCAGAAGCACTCATCACATTCACACTCACAGCACTCAGTCACGTTCACACTCAGCTCCACTCACACAGCACATAGTCACATTCACACTCATCTCCACTCACTCACAGGCACTCACTACATTCACACTCACTCCCACTCACACTCATTGGCACTCACTAACACTCACTGGCACTCACATCCACTCACACTCACTCGCTCTCACCTTCGCTCACACTCATTGTCACTCCCTCCCCTCACACTCACTCGCACTCACCTCCACTCACACTCACTGGCACTCACTCACACTCACCGCCACTCACACTCACTGGCACTCACTCGCACTCCCCTCCACTCACACTCACTCGCACTCACCTCCACTCACTCACACTCGCTTGCACTCACATTCACTGGCACTCACTCGCACTCGCACTCACGCCTTTGAATGAGTGCGAGTGAGTGTGAGTGCACTCATGAGTGAGTGCGCCGACCCATGCCGCCGAGTGGGACGACCGGCTGGGGCGGGCGCATGTTTTGCAGTGAGGCGCTCGACGTGGAAAAATACTGTGGCGGCGCTGCGATCGAAGTGGATTGGGCCGCATCAAGGTTGCGCCGTTGAATACTGCTGGTGGCCATACGGCTCGGCAGGGTCATTCGTTCTACTTCGCGCGCAGGTATTTTCGTTCAGACCACCCAAATGGTGTTCATAATTCCATATGACATGTATTAATGCCATAAGAATAATTCATTTCCTTATCTTTTTTCTTTTATTTTTAATGCCGCTCGGTGATCGCGCGTGCATTGCGGCCGCCATGTCGGCTTTCATTCTACTATGTTATTGTATGGTTCCCTGTGGACAACAAAATATTTTCTCGTTCTTCAAGCAGCATGTATATCTCGTGTGTATTGATTGTTGCGCATGTACTTTTCCATCAGTAACGTCTAGCGAAACGCAGACGGAGAAACATATTTAACCTTCCTGCTTACCACTTCACACAAACAAAACATATCTGCCCCATCCGGCGCCTTGTACTCAGATTTACGGGAAGCATTGTTATAAATTAAAAAAAAACAAGTAAACTGGAGCTCAAAATTCCATTCAAGTTTCCGCCTTCCTCGCGTAACAGAATGCAGAGTAATTGGTACGGGGTCATTTATTGCAAGTCGGACCTCGAGCGCCGAAAACGGTTTTAGTTAGTCATTCTATATGCTAATCTTTAGCGATAAGCCGTACTTGGTATCTTTTTTTCAGTCGCCACTTCAAAAAAAAAGAAAGAAAGAAAGAAAGCCAGCGCGGTAGCCTAATTAGTGGCTATATAGTAATACGGCGTTGCGCTCCTAAACTGGAGCTCGCGGGTTCAATCCTTGCAGGTCGCGGAATTCGATTGGAATGAATGGAAGAACACTCGTGTACTTCTATTTAGGTGCACGTTAAATAACCCCAGGTGGTGAAAACTAAACCGGGTGCCTGATAATCATATCGTGGTTTTGCCACGTATAACCAAAGAATTTGTTTAAATTAAAAAAAGAAGAAAGCAGGTCGCTGCGTTCTTCGTCTTTCTTCTAGGGGTGTAAACAAATAAACCATTCTCAAATCTGATTTTCAAGACAAACATGTTAACGATTATCCTATATTTCATACATAATGTGATTCCGTTCCAAACGTATGTCCGCTCAACTGAGCAGCTTGTATATTATAAACGGCCGCTTTCAGCTATCCGGTGCCCGATCATACGACAATGAATGAAGCAAATAAAGGAACGGCATAGCTCAATTACACGTAGAGATATATGTACATCTGCTGCGTTCGTTGAAGAGAAAAGTGTGGTACCACGTGGGGCACCCCGTTTAATAGGTTGCAAACACGGCGAGACTGTAAAAAAAAAAAAAACGGCAGATCTCACGCCCTGTGGGAATCCATGTTATGGCGCAGCAGTGTGCAGGGAGCCTACCAAGTTAACGAAACGACCATGAGAGCACCAAGACGTAGACGGACTCTTTCATGACCTACATGACACGCATGTCATGACATTCATGTCATGAGTCCTCAGGAGTTCCTTTAGGTACACTAAAAGACCTTAAGGCGAACGTCTTAGGTCTGCTCGTGATTATGATTTCTACCATCATCCTTTAGTGTTTCATTCACTTAGTGGCCACGTGCGTACCCATTCCAGTAGTTTTAGGTGTTAATCTTTTTAGCGAGTCATAGTCATTTACAGTGCTCGAAATCAACCAGTTGAATGTATAATAAGTGCCGTGCACTTAATTAGAAATTTAGGCTTTTGTCACAGCTTCTTAAATAGAACGGACTTTTTTCAGCTGCACAGCAGAAGCTCCCTTCATCACAGCAGATCTGGTTTATGCCACATAGGAACCTCATGGTGTCATACTTTGCGGGTTAACCGACCTACATGAATTCGCAACTCGGGTAGTTTAATCAGTCATTTTCCCGCACTCATTAAAATAAAAAACTGCCAGACGATTCCTTGACTTTCCCAGGTGTTTAGAATTTTACTGACATTTCCAGGTCACTAAACAACCTGGTACCTTACTTATTCCTTATCTGACTTACTGCTGTTTCGTCTATGAATGTTCACCAGCTAGCCGAAATTTCCCCATTACAGCATTACCACCTTATGTGCAAAGCTGTTTTGCCAGTTTAGGCGAAGCAACCATATCTCAAGTCCAGCTGTAGTATGATTATGAAGATAATGCTCGATGGATGTTGAATAAGCTAGAGCTAGTTACTTTGATGAGAACAGCAGAGACGCGAGGATAGCGAAACAGTGCAAAGCACTGAGTTCCAAACGTTCGCTGTTTCAAGCTGCTTACTGTTTGCGCTGTTCTATTAAAAGTACGAGTTACAATAACACCAGTTTGTACGTTCAGTCAAACAGAGTCAGCATTCTTGTGCCCATCGAGCATCGCTGCTCATGCATTCTCCCATCGTGCCTGCATTGGTACGTTACATCCCAGCCAATCATGGTGAGTCTTCTTTCTCTCACCTGAAGGGTGTACACTTATCTCGCAAATACATCAACTGGTTACCCTCATTAGTGTTTTTCTTGCGCAAAGAGGTACTGCATGACAGCACCTTTCCTCCGATATGCAACTCTTTTTTAATTATTAGTTTGGTGCAGTGAGAGAGAGAGAGAGACAGATAAGACACAGTGCAGGCCTCTTTGAGGAAGGAGCTTGTCCTTTATTCTGGGTTGTTACAACTGATTTTTCTGACTGAAAGGGATGCTAACAAAGCAATAAGTCCTTTGCTGGTACTATCAGTTTTATGCGTACAAATTTGTTTGCATGTGCTATTGTTGCAAGATTACAGGGAGACGAAATGATTTTGATGGTTGGGTACTAGAGCACCAAGTCAGTAGGGTAAAATGTGATAATTTAAATAGAGTTAAGTGTTGTACGTAAAGCATATAAATATTTATTGGGTGAGTGAATATTACAAACTTGCGAATAACAATTCGAAAACTTCCCTTTTCGGTTTGATCCTTGAATCAAATGTCAGTATTCGACTACGCCATCGCATTGGATAGCTAACACTCAAAAGTCCGAATAGTTTTCAAATACTTTTTGAATAAATTTCTAGAAATCTCACTTGGCATTTTATTGATGTCATTTAGAAACATGCAGGCAGTTAGATTTACTTGCTTTCACACACTAGTACCAACGATGCCGCTTCAGACATTTACTGTGCACCAATCTGCTGTCATATGATATGTCAGCACCTGCTTTCTGAAACTGTGTAGCCACCGATCTTCCAAGAGGTGAATATAGGCAAATACAATTTTAGCATGCGAACTGGGACCCTCCCTTGAACTCAACCGACAACCCAGTCATATAAGGCGCATGCTTAATAAAATAACGGCTATTGTTGTGTGCAGCCGCTACGGGTCCATGCACACGTGCATGGATCCGGGATCACACCCGGGATGCATGGACTTCACTGTGTAACAATTCGCGAGTACCCTACTTTGTTTTCACTTCGCTTTCGCAGAAATATTGCGTGTCCTTACTCCTCCCCCCCCCGCCCCCCAAATAAATAACAAACTTGTCTACGTTAACTGCATTGTCCATACGGACGTTTGTTGACAACTATAGCAACAAAAACTGTACACGCACCTGTGATTTTCTCCGATGGAGAGGCGTACCCTAGACATGCTAAGCATATTAATGAGCGATGCTGACCAACAAATGCTATCTTGTTTCAAAATTAAGCGAAAACTGAAGCTAACGAAAACGCAGGTTGCGAATGCCTGTCTCCGCTTGTTGCAGCGGTTTTAATTCGTAGTGACTTCAATTTCCCTTTTCGTCATGCCGTGACGGAAGGACAATGGTAGTCCTATGCAGCTGCACACGGACAATAGTTGTCGTTAAATAAGAGTTGTAACAATAAATATCGGCTAGCCATGCAGGTCGCAGCAAGTTGATGCAGGAGGCAGTGAGGGTTTGCTTACCTCTGGTATGACGCATATAAAAAGATTCGTTCGATAAGTGTTGATGCTCGACTTTCTAGAGGTTACCAAAACGCTTGTAACGTAGATATTATTATATATAAGACGAATACATTGTGTAAACAGCACAAAAAAGGTTCGAGCCGGAGTTAATTCAATTTCAAAAGTCGGACAGGAAGCCGCCATGACATTTTTTTATGCAGGAAGTAGGTGGCGTTTCAAGCTGCAAAAAACGAAACCGAGACTATTTTGGCATCAATAAAGCAGGCGCAAATAGCGTTTCTCACATTCAGTGGCGCATCAGCTCGCAGCCAATATTTCGTCAAGATGAGCGGCCTGTCACAGCAGCAGTTATTGCAGACCGTGGTGTTGCCGAGCGGACCTGCTTGGCAGGATGATGCCGGCAATTTGACATACTCGGACCAGCCGAGCAACGCGGTAGCTGCCGAGGCAGGAACGATTAAAATGACGCGACAGCGTGACGTGAGAAACTCAACTTTATCTCTTTATTGCTCGCATTCGTTAAGTACCTCACTAGATATAGTACACAGGCAGTTGCTTGGCTCCACACTGCCAGAGAAGGCATATACTTTGTGACACATCATCCCTTCCCTCATAAACACCAAGGCGACATCGCATTGCGGCTTCTGTCTCAACAAAGCATGCATAAATAAATATCATGCCTACACATAGTCTTTGAGAAAAAAAACCTTCTTAAGGTACCTTTAAATTCAAAGCAAATTTAACAAATACAAACGAGAGAAGTTTGAAGTAAGTTTGAGGCTGAAAAGAACTGTGGTTGAGCAAGGAATGTTGCTGGAGCCATCGTTCTGTTGAGCATTTTCGCCTTCATCCTCTTGTCTGCCCTGACAAGACATTGGCCCTTCATTGGTTCCAACAGCATGCTTTGTTTGACAACAGTTTAACATTTAATACACAAACGAATACAATATAGTGGTGAGTGCGATACAGTTTCAATAATTCCATCTTCAAGGTGCTTTATAAATTTACAGTTGCGCCTTACAGACACAAACACTACTGGGAGCAGCTCTGAACTGCCGAACCATACGTAATGGAACATTAGTTTGAAAAAGAAAAAAAAATGTTGGCTTGTTCGAAGCAATAAAGCACTTTTTCTTTTTTGTGCACAGGTCAAAAAACGAGTTTCAGCCGAGCTAGTTGTTTCAACCTGACTGTAATGTACAGCTAAATTCATGCATAATGATTCTCGAGCAAATCTAGCAACCAGCTGACCTAAGACGTCACTGCATGCTTACATCTTGTTATTATGCATGGGTACAGACAGACCACGCCCCTTAAAAAGATAACACGAAAGCAACGCCGCAAAAAAGCTAACAGAAGATAACAAATGTATAGTCGGACACAAGAAAGGGAGCACGTCAAATCTGAAGACTAAAAAAACAAGACCAAAGAACATATAATTTTATATTTTTATATATTCACAAGCAATGCCAGGGTTTCAGTCAGTCCGAAAGTGCACGTGTTTGTTTTGGTCTAAAGTCACATGACGCTCGTCGACGCTTCTAATGTTTCTCCTTGCCCTTGAGTGAAATCGAGAGCCGACGCAAGTGTCGCTGTGGTCTTCAATGACATGGCTTCCATTAGCTCTCTTGACAACTGGTCTTTGTTCCAAGTGATGAAGTGAGCTTCGCATTTGCACTGTCATGTGTGGCGAGACAAATAGTCCACTGATACTGATTTAATTGAACCTGCTCTCTTACTCGTTAGTTAAAATATCTTCTGGGTTTAACACAAAACAAATATACTTGGTAAACGACACACATAGACAAGACCTTGCTAGGTGCTGAAGCGACAGCCTTGACACATGCCCTTACCGCAAGTTTCCTTAAATTTTAAGCGAGCCCTTGCATGTAGGGCACAATTGCAGCCGTTTATGAAAATGTACTTGCCTAAAAATTACATTAATGCTCAGTGCATTTAGACAGTCATCAAAGCATTTAGAGAGAGAATTGCCGAGAATACATCTTTACCACACTTCACAAAGAGAGTATGTCATAATCATTCTGGGCTATTTCGAACTTACTGAAGATAGTCGATTTCAAGGAATTGTTTTATAGTTATCATTCCTATACACCGCCCCCCCCCCCCCATCAGTTAAATGATTTACAGCATCTGCGATTTACTGTGCCAACTGCAATGTTTTGCAGCCACATGGATACCAGGTGCCTGGGGTCATAATATTGAATGCAAAATGCATATTCAATTACGCACAGATGTCTGATGTTTTCCATTCCTTTGACACCAAACTCTGTCCTTTTGGCTGCACTACAGAGATGGATACCCTTTTCGTTATTGACAGTGCCATAAAGCTCCACTTCCCGCTTTGTTCATTTCATGGTGCCACTGCTGCCCCTTTCCGAGTTCTGTGCGAGTGGATGCATGTGCATTTTTAGCGGCGAAGGTGTTTAGGCCAGCCGTAATTTGTGGTTCGTATCAACAAACTATCATCATCAGCTATAAATAAAGTAATAAAAGAGAAACACTTTCTTGCCGAGGCGGGATTTGAACCCGCGTACCCATGGTCCAAGGCGAGTGTCGCAACCACAACGCTATACAGCCACGCTTGCACATCATGGATTTATGCGAACCATATGATTGCGTTCGAGTGTCGCCGGCCTCGTCCAGAAGTGGCGGGTTCGCGCGCGCTCGTGCCAATGCTCTGCCAGGTGAAGAAGAGTTTATCGCTATGCTCGGGAGAGAGATAAGAAAATGAGAGCGAGACGCATTCATGGAGCGGGTCTGCTAGAACGCGTTGTCGGCACTGCAAAGCGGTGGAACGCGGTGTTGGCATTTCGGCCAGCTTCGCTGTGTCTAGTGCAAGATTTCGCCCTTTTTTTCTTTTCTCTCGTCCGTTGATCTCTTGTTATATACTAAAGCTGCAGTGGCATGCCAAACCTCTTGCTCCAATAACTGCCCACCTATCTGAAATTTCTCTCACCAGTGGGCACATATTTTTACTACTGGTTGATATTTCGATTTCCTTCTGATAACTTCTTTGAATATGCAAATTGAGTGCACGGTATGTGCACTCAATTTGCCCATGGGTTAAATGCAGTGTGGTTAAAGTAAGGTAGCAGTGCGTGTTCAAGAGACAATTTTCCTAGGCTAGCGGTCCGGCAATCACAGCACCAACGTTCTGAGCAGTTAAGCTCACAGAACCGAAATGCAAAATATCACGTGCTTTTGTTTCCTATCGTACATGCTATTAAATCAATATATATGTCATCATAATCATCATAATCAGCCTGTATTTGTGTCCACTGCAGGACGAAGGCCTCTCCCTGCGATCTCCAATTACCCCTGTCTTGCGCTATCCTATTCCAACTTGCGCCTGCAAATTTCCTAACTTCATCATCCCACCTTGTTTTCTGCCGCCTTCGACTGCGCTTACCTTCTGTTGGTATCCATTCTGTAACCCTAATGGTTCACCGGTTATCGATCTACGCATTACATGGCCTGCCCAGCTCCATTTCTTACGCTTAACGTCAACTAGAATATAGGCTACTCCCGTTTATCTCTGATACACACCGCTCTCTTCCTGTCTCTTAATGTTAATCCTAACATTTTTCGTTCCATCGCTCTTTGTGCGGTCCTTAACTTGTTCTCGAGCTTTTTGTTAACCTCCAATTTCCTGCCACATATGTTAGCACGGTAGAATGCAATGATTGTACACTTTTCTTTTCAGCGACAGTGGTAAGCTGCCAGTCAGGATTTGGCAATGCCTGCCGTATGCACTCCAACCCAATTTTTCTTCTGTAAATTTCTTTCTCGTGATCAGGGCCCCTGTAAGTAATTGACCTAGATAAACGTACTCCTTTACAGACTCTAGAGGCTGACTGGCGATCCTGTATTCTTGTTCCCTTGCCAGGCTATTGAAAATTATCTTTGTCTTCTGCATATTCATCTTCAACCGAATTCTTACACTTTCTCGATTAAGGTCCTCAATCATTTGCTGTAATTCGTCTTCATTGTTGCTGAATAGGACAATGTCATATGCAAACCGAAGGTGCTGAGATATTCGCCGTTGATCCTCACTCCTAAGCCTTCCCAGTCTAAGAGCTTGAATACTTCTTCTAAGCAGGCAGTGAATAGCATTGGAGAGATTGTGTCTCCTTGCCTGACCCCTTTCTTGATAGGTAACTTTCTACTTTTCTTGGGGAGAATCAAGGTAGCTGTGGAATCCTTGTAGATGTTGCTAAGATATTCGCGTATGCCTCCTGTACTCCTTGATTACACAATGCCTCTATGACTGCTGGTATCTCTACTGAATCGAATGCCTTTTCATAATCTATGAAAGCCATATAGAGAAGTGTTGATTGTACTCCGCAGATTTCTCGATTACCTGATTGATGACATGAATATGATCCATTGTAGAATATCCCTTCCTGAAGCCAGCCTGTTCTCTTGGTTGGCTGAAGTCAAGTGTTGCCCTGATTCTATTGGGAATTTTTGGTGAATATTTGATACAATACAGAAAGCAAGCTACTGGGTCTGTAATTCTTCAATTCTTTAACGTCTCCCTTCTTATGGATAAGTATAATTATGGCGTTCTTCCAGCTCTCTGGTACACTTGAAGTTGTAAGGCATTGCGTATAAAGGGCCGCAAGCTTTCAAGCATGATATCTCCTCCGTCTTTGATTAAATCTACTGTTATTCCATCTTCTCCAGCAGCTTTCCCCAGGTCATGTCTTTCAATGCCCTTCTAACTTCATCGCTAGTTATAGAAGGAGCCTCTGGATCCGGTTCATCACTATTTCGAATGAAATGAACGCAGAATGAACGCAGAAGGGGAGGTCGCTCATCGATGCGGTTGACCAAACGGGCCTCGAATTGAAAACCAGCCTCCTCCAACCCAACCGAATAGGCAACAGTGTTAGTCGAGACACGTTTCCGGACCTGTCATTTGTCAAAAATGTAAGGGAATACTTATGGACGCGCCTGGGTGAAACACTGGGCAGCGATCACTACATCCTCAGCATCCCGGTGTCCACCCCGAAACTCAAAAGAACAATTGGAGAAATTAGGCTCACGGACTGGGAGGCGTACAGGCAGTACCCACCGCCCGAAAGCAGTATAACGGACATAGCGGAATGGATGCAGCACCTCCGAGACGCCCATATCCAAACCAGCAAACCCCCCAGCGCACGGTCGAGACGCCCGAGGTCGACCGCCGGCTCTACACCTGTGGGAAGCCCGTGAGGGCCTCCTCAAACGGGGGAAGCGACAGCGGTTAAACCGGAAAACTCGGTCTACGAATCGCGCATATAACAGAAGAAGCGAGAGATTACGCGACCGAGGACGCAGCAAAATTTGGTACAATTTTGCACCTCGCTCAAGGGTACCCTGAGTACGGCGAAGACGTGGGGCATATCCTGCGTGCCTGATCGAGCCCGACAAGGCCAAATCAACAACAGTCGGACGCTTCAAGAAATCGCTCACAAATACACGGA